>NC_045432.1:8458305-8458524 GCF_902635505.1 Sarcophilus harrisii
GGTACAGGAAAGGGAGGGCGAGGATGCCGGGTGTCGGGTTGGGGTCAGGGTCCCAACGGTGACCAGCTCTCAGAACCTGGGGGTGGGCCTGGGGGGTCACGTGGGGGGAGGGGCACCCTTGGTTGCAGAAGCCAGGTCTTGAGGGACTCACTGGTAAGTGAGGCCGCACCTGACAGACAGACATCTGACTGACCCCTGTAGATGGGCAGCCAGCAGGGC
>NC_045432.1:8458557-8458899 GCF_902635505.1 Sarcophilus harrisii
CCACAGGAAGAAGTGGGGGAGAAGCCCCGGCCCTGAGCCGCCTCACCTTGTCCCCTAGCGCTGCCCGCCAGCACAAGCGCTTCTTGTCCCCTCTCCCGGTGATCATGAGACAATTGCTACCCTGACCGCAACGAGACACTGACACAGTCAGTTGGGGCACGAGGGGGCGCGCTACACCCAGTCACCTGCCAGGGCGGGGCAAGCTGTGGCGGGACAGGAGAGGCACGTGGCTGTCACTTCCTGGGGCTGGGGGCGGGGCGCTCCTGTAGGTAACGACAGAAAGGAAGGAGACGGGCAGACTCTGGCACAGGAAGACCCTGGGAAGAGGGAACTGGGGCAGGG
>NC_045432.1:8459207-8459325 GCF_902635505.1 Sarcophilus harrisii
GCAGGGACCGGTGCCGGGTGATCCCCTTGCCTCCCTCGACTCCCACACTCCCAGCCCCCACCGTGGCACCAGGATCCCTCACGGAGGGGCCAGACCAAGCCCCAGCGCTGGCCAACAA
>NC_045432.1:8459385-8459538 GCF_902635505.1 Sarcophilus harrisii
GAGCCCGCATTTTGTCCCTTCTCCAGACCCGTGGCATCTTCGAGTTGTTAAGCAAGGGCACAGACCCATGTAGCCCCTTCCTACTGCCCAGACTTCCTCCTCCACCTGGGGGGTAATTAGCCCCGGAAGTGACACCTCCCAGTGGCTATGCAA